>NC_061813.1:2500-22500 GCF_021462225.1 Girardinichthys multiradiatus
ACAAGGCCTTTCCATACATGCCTCACTTGTCATCCTACCACCTACCGTGCCAAAGTTCACAACCCTCGCACACTCCCACAACAGCCTCTCAGGTCCTTCGCACCCAACACCCTTCTTCATAGTGGAGATCAATATCAAAGACAAACACTACAAACTTCATTTTCACATATCTTATAGAGCTCTTCGAGCCCGATCCAACCCTGCTACTCCCAACTCTCTAACACGCTCACTTCAAGAGTTACGGACAAAGGTCACCAAAGGTCAAGTCACCTCAAAACACCTACTTCACCTCTTTTAAACCCAAAACACTCATCTATCACCTCACATGACCCTTTTTACTAAACCTAAGGTCACAGGACTGCTGGCAAACTACCACTAACACTTGCTCATATTCACCCACCCAATCACCCCTTAGGACACACCCACTCACTTCAGGACACACCCACTCACCCACCCACTCACACACTTGGAACCACCCACTCACACTTTGATACACAACACACTCTTAAACACCCACAATCACACCCCACAACACTCTGCCATACACCTCTCACACTTGGCCACGCCCACACTTGCACCCATTTTTCACCATTTCACAAAGGTTCTAGGACCCCGGCATGTCACCCCTCCTTTTACTCAGGGGGACCCCCTGAGCACCAAGAACCAACTCCCAACTCCATACGACCTTCCTACCCAGACTTGGACTTGGCCCCAAAATCAATGGGAGTCTATGGCAGCTATATGAAGGGAGTCACCTAGAGACGCCAAACTTCCTGGGGACCTGGCAGCCCCCCAGGGGAGTATACACACCAACTTTGGTCCATCTACCACTTATACTTTTCGAGTAATTGAGAACGTGCAACTTTTTTCAATCAGTGGGTGTCTATGGCAGCTATGTCAAAGGAAGGGGCTACATCCACCAAATTCACAGGGTACCTGGGTCCCCCCTAGAGGGTGCTACAGCCCAAGTTTCAGCTCCCTAGGACTTTTACTTTTCGAGTTATTGAGAACGTGCAAACTTTTTTTTTGGCTTTCATCCCTTATCCTAACCCTAACCCTAACCCTAACCCTAACCCCCTAACCCTAACCCTAACCCTAACCCTAACCCTAACCCTAACCCTAACCCTAACCCCCTAACCCTAACCCTAACCCTAACCCTAACCCACTCACACTTAGACACTCCCACTCACTTTAGGACACACCCACTCACACTTAGACACACCCACTCACACTTAGACACACCCACTCACACTTTCACTCATTATGGACCATTTCAGGAAGGGCTTTCTACCCACCCATGTCAGGTGTCCTTTTACTCAGGGGGAGCCCCTGAGCACCAGGAACCACCTCCCAGCTCCATAGCACCTTCCTACCCACAGATACAACAACACAAAGGGGCCCCATAATAAAGTACTTATGTCTCCAAATGGAGTCATGTTTGTACTCAAACAACTCGGCATCCCATGACAAATACAACCACCATGTCCTTGCCTCAATCCCACCTTTCTATCCCAAGTTATGCCCAATCTACAGGTTCTAAAAGGCCTACGGAAACCAACGAAATATATGTCATTCGGACTCACCTACAGTACCCCAATATACTACTTTCATACCTCTACCCCTTACTATAAGCAAATGAAAAATTAAAAGACACTCAAATTTACACAACTTTCACCCCTTCTAGCAGCAAAGTGGAACCACTTGCACACACCATTCCACTGCAGCCACACTCAGGGAGACAAGGCCTTTCCATACATGCCTCACTTGTCATCCTACCACCTACCGTGCCAAAGTTCACAACCCTCGCACACTCCCACAACAGCCTCTCAGGTCCTTCGCACCCAACACCCTTCTTCATAGTGGAGATCAATATCAAAGACAAACACTACAAACTTCATTTTCACATATCTTATAGAGCTCTTCGAGCCCGATCCAACCCTGCTACTCCCAACTCTCTAACACGCTCACTTCAAGAGTTACGGACAAAGGTCACCAAAGGTCAAGTCACCTCAAAACACCTACTTCACCTCTTTTAAACCCAAAACACTCATCTATCACCTCACATGACCCTTTTTACTAAACCTAAGGTCACAGGACTGCTGGCAAACTACCACTAACACTTGCTCATATTCACCCACCCAATCACCCCTTAGGACACACCCACTCACTTCAGGACACACCCACTCACCCACCCACTCACACACTTGGAACCACCCACTCACACTTTGATACACAACACACTCTTAAACACCCACAATCACACCCCACAACACTCTGCCATACACCTCTCACACTTGGCCACGCCCACACTTGCACCCATTTTTCAACATTTCACAAAGGTTCTAAGGACCCCGGCATGTCACCCCTCCTTTTACTCAGGGGGACCCCCTGAGCACCAAGAACCAACTCCCAACTCCATACCACCTTCCTACCCAGACTTGGACTTGGCCCCAAAATCAATGGGAGTCTATGGCAGCTATATGAAGGGAGTCACCTAGAGACGCCAAACTTCCTGGGGACCTGGCAGCCCCCCAGGGGAGTACACACACCAACTTTGGTCCATCTACCACTTATACTTTTCGAGTAATTGAGAACGTGCAACTTTTTTCAATCAGTGGGTGTCTATGGCAGCTATGTCAAAGGAAGGGGCTACATCCACCAAATTCACAGGGTACCTGGGGCCCCCCTAGAGGGTGCTACAGCCCAACTTTCAGCTCCCTAGGACTTTTACTTTTCGAGTTATTGAGAACGTGCAAACTTTTTTTTTGGCTTTCATCCCCTTACCTAACCCCTAACCCTAACCCTAACCCTAACCCTAACCCTAACCCTAACCCTAACCCCTAACCCTAAACCCTAAACCCTAACCCTAACCCTATCTAACCCTAACCCTAACCCTAACCCTAACCCTAACCCTAACCCTAACCCTAACCCTAACCCTAACCCTAACCCTAACCCTAACCCTAACCCTAACCCTAACCCTAACCCTAACCCTAACCCTAACCCTAACCCTAACCCTAACCCTAACCCTAACCCCTAACCCTAACCCCTAACCCCTAACCCTAACCCTAACACTAACACTTAGACACTCCCACTTAGCCACACCCACTCACTTTAGGACACACCCACTCACACTATCTATCACCTCACATGATGCTTTTTACTAACCCTAAGGTCACAGGACTTGGCCACACCCACTCACCCAGGACACACCCACTCACACTTAGACACTCCCACTTAGCCACACCCACTCACTTTAGGACACACCCACTCACTTTAGGACACACCCACTCACACTTTGACACACCCACTCACCCACTCACACTTTGACACACCCACTCACCCACTCACACTTTCACTCATTATGGACCATTTCAGGAAGGGCTTTCTACCCACCCATGTCACCTCTCCTTTTACTCAGGGGGACCCCCTGAGCACCAGGAACCACCTCCCAGCTCCATAGCACCTTCCTACCCACAGATACAACAACACAAAGGGGCCCCATAATAAAGTACTTATGTCTCCAAATGGAGTCATGTTTGTACTCAAACAACTCGGCATCCCATGACAAATACAACCACCATGTCCTTGCCTCAATCCCACCTTTCTATCCCAAGTTATGCCCAATCTACAGGTTCTAAAAGGCCTACGGAAACCAACAAAATATATGTCATTCGGACTCACCTACAGTACCCCAATATACTACTTTCATACCTCTACCCCTTACTATAAGCAAATGAAAAATTAAAAGACACTCAAATTTACACAACTTTCACCCCTTCTAGCAGCAAAGTGGAACCACTTGCACACACCATTCCACTGCAGCCACACTCAGGGAGACAAGGCCTTTCCATACATGCCTCACTTGTCATCCTACCACCTACCGTGCCAAAGTTCACAACCCTCGCACACTCCCACAACAGCCTCTCAGGTCCTTCGCACCCAACACCCTTCTTCATAGTGGAGATCAATATCAAAGACAAACACTACAAACTTCATTTTCACATATCTTATAGAGCTCTTCGAGCCCGATCCAACCCTGCTACTCCCAACTCTCTAACACGCTCACTTCAAGAGTTACGGACAAAGGTCACCAAAGGTCAAGTCACCTCAAAACACCTACTTCACCTCTTTTAAACCCAAAACACTCATCTATCACCTCACATGACCCTTTTTACTAAACCTAAGGTCACAGGACTGCTGGCAAACTACCACTAACACTTGCTCATATTCACCCACCCAATCACCCCTTAGGACACACCCACTCACTTCAGGACACACCCACTCACCCACCCACTCACACACTTGGAACCACCCACTCACACTTTGATACACAACACACTCTTAAACACCCACAATCACACCCCACAACACTCTGCCATACACCTCTCACACTTGGCCACGCCCACACTTGCACCCATTTTTCAACATTTCACAAAGGTTCAAGGACCCCGGCATGTCACCCCTCCTTTTACTCAGGGGGACCCCCTGAGCACCAAGAACCAACTCCCAACTCCATACCACCTTCCTACCCAGACTTGGACTTGGCCCCAAAATCAATGGGAGTCTATGGCAGCTATATGAAGGGAGTCACCTAGAGACGCCAAACTTCCTGGGGACCTGGCAGCCCCCCAGGGGAGTATACACACCAACTTTGGTCCATCTACCACTTATACTTTTCGAGTAATTGAGAACGTGCAACTTTTTTCAATCAGTGGGTGTCTATGGCAGCTATGTCAAAGGAAGGGGCTACATCCACCAAATTCACAGGGTACCTGGGGCCCCCCTAGAGGGTGCTACAGCCCAACTTTCAGCTCCCTAGGACTTTTACTTTTCGAGTTATTGAGAACGTGCAAACTTTTTTTTTGGCTTTCATCCCTTATCCTAACCCTAACCCTAACCCTAACCCTAACCCTAACCCCTAACCCTACCCTAACCCTAACCCTAACCCTAACCCTAACCCTAACCCTAACCCCCTAACCCTAACCCTAACCCTAACCCTAACCCTAACCCTAACCCTAACCCTAACCCTAACCCTAACCCTAACCCTAACCCTAACCCTAACCCTAACCCTAACCCTAACCCTAACCCTAACCCTAACCCTAACCCTAACCCCTAACCCTAACCCTAACCCTAACCCTAACCCTAACCCTAACCCTAACCCCTAACCCTAACCCCTAACCCCTAACCCTAACCCTAACACTAACACTTAGACACTCCCACTTAGCCACACCCACTCACTTTAGGACACACCCACTCACACTATCTATCACCTCACATGATGCTTTTTACTAACCCTAAGGTCACAGGACTTGGCCACACCCACTCACCCAGGACACACCCACTCACACTTAGACACTCCCACTTAGCCACACCCACTCACTTTAGGACACACCCACTCACTTTAGGACACACCCACTCACACTTTGACACACCCACTCACCCACTCACACTTTGACACACCCACTCACCCACTCACACTTTCACTCATTATGGACCATTTCAGGAAGGGCTTTCTACCCACCCATGTCACCTCTCCTTTTACTCAGGGGGACCCCCTGAGCACCAGGAACCACCTCCCAGCTCCATAGCACCTTCCTACCCACAGATACAACAACACAAAGGGGCCCCATAATAAAGTACTTATGTCTCCAAATGGAGTCATGTTTGTACTCAAACAACTCGGCATCCCATGACAAATACAACCACCATGTCCTTGCCTCAATCCCACCTTTCTATCCCAAGTTATGCCCAATCTACAGGTTCTAAAAGGCCTACGGAAACCAACGAAATATATGTCATTCGGACTCACCTACAGTACCCCAATATACTACTTTCATACCTCTACCCCTTACTATAAGCAAATGAAAAATTAAAAGACACTCAAATTTACACAACTTTCACCCCTTCTAGCAGCAAAGTGGAACCACTTGCACACACCATTCCACTGCAGCCACACTCAGGGAGACAAGGCCTTTCCATACATGCCTCACTTGTCATCCTACCACCTACCGTGCCAAAGTTCACAACCCTCGCACACTCCCACAACAGCCTCTCAGGTCCTTCGCACCCAACACCCTTCTTCATAGTGGAGATCAATATCAAAGACAAACACTACAAACTTCATTTTCACATATCTTATAGAGCTCTTCGAGCCCGATCCAACCCTGCTACTCCCAACTCTCTAACACGCTCACTTCAAGAGTTACGGACAAAGGTCACCAAAGGTCAAGTCACCTCAAAACACCTACTTCACCTCTTTTAAACCCAAAACACTCATCTATCACCTCACATGACCCTTTTTACTAAACCTAAGGTCACAGGACTGCTGGCAAACTACCACTAACACTTGCTCATATTCACCCACCCAATCACCCCTTAGGACACACCCACTCACTTCAGGACACACCCACTCACCCACCCACTCACACACTTGGAACCACCCACTCACACTTTGATACACAACACACTCTTAAACACCCACAATCACACCCCACAACACTCTGCCATACACCTCTCACACTTGGCCACGCCCACACTTGCACCCATTTTTCAACATTTCACAAAGGTTCTAGGACCCCGGCATGTCACCCCTCCTTTTACTCAGGGGGACCCCCTGAGCACCAAGAACCAACTCCCAACTCCATACCACCTTCCTACCCAGACTTGGACTTGGCCCCAAAATCAATGGGAGTCTATGGCAGCTATATGAAGGGAGTCACCTAGAGACGCCAAACTTCCTGGGGACCTGGCAGCCCCCCAGGGGAGTATACACACCAACTTTGGTCCATCTACCACTTATACTTTTCGAGTAATTGAGAACGTGCAACTTTTTTCAATCAGTGGGTGTCTATGGCAGCTATGTCAAAGGAAGGGGCTACATCCACCAAATTCACAGGGTACCTGGGGCCCCCCTAGAGGGTGCTACAGCCCAACTTTCAGCTCCCTAGGACTTTTACTTTTCGAGTTATTGAGAACGTGCAAACTTTTTTTTTGGCTTTCATCCCTTATCCTAACCCTAACCCTAACCCTAACCCTAACCCTAACCCTAACCCTAACCCTAACCCTAACCCTAACCCTAACCCTAACCCTAACCCTAACCCTAACCCCCTAACCCTAACCCTGACACTCAAATTTACACAACTTTCACCCCTTCTAGCAGCAAAGAGGAACCACTTGCACACACCATTCCACTGCAGCCACACTCAGGGAGACAAGGCCTTTCCATACATGCCTCACTTGTCATCCTACCACCTACCGTGCCAAAGTTCACAACCCTCGCACACTCCCACAACAGCCTCTCAGGTCCTTCGCACCCAACACCCTTCCTCATAGTGGAGATCAATATCAAAGACAAACACTACAAACTTCATTTTCACATATCTTATAGAGCTCTTCGAGCCCGATCCAACCCTGCTACTCCCAACTCTCTAACACGCTCACTTCAAGAGTTACGGACAAAGGTCACCAAAGGTCAAGTCACCTCAAAACACCTACTTCACCTCTTTTAAACCCAAAACACTCATCTATCACCTCACATGACCCTTTTTACTAAACCTAAGGTCACAGGACTGCTGGCAAACTACCACTAACACTTGCTCATATTCACCCACCCAATCACCCCTTAGGACACACCCACTCACTTCAGGACACACCCACTCACCCACCCACTCACACACTTGGAACCACCCACTCACACTTTGATACACAACACACTCTTAAACACCCACAATCACACCCCACAACACTCTGCCATACACCTCTCACACTTGGCCACGCCCACACTTGCACCCATTTTTCACCATTTCACAAAGGTTCTAGGACCCCGGCATGTCACCCCTCCTTTTACTCAGGGGGACCCCCTGAGCACCAAGAACCAACTCCCAACTCCATACGACCTTCCTACCCAGACTTGGACTTGGCCCCAAAATCAATGGGAGTCTATGGCAGCTATATGAAGGGAGTCACCTAGAGACGCCAAACTTCCTGGGGACCTGGCAGCCCCCCAGGGGAGTATACACACCAACTTTGGTCCATCTACCACTTATACTTTTCGAGTAATTGAGAACGTGCAACTTTTTTCAATCAGTGGGTGTCTATGGCAGCTATGTCAAAGGAAGGGGCTACATCCACCAAATTCACAGGGTACCTGGGTCCCCCCTAGAGGGTGCTACAGCCCAAGTTTCAGCTCCCTAGGACTTTTACTTTTCGAGTTATTGAGAACGTGCAAACTTTTTTTTTGGCTTTCATCCCTTATCCTAACCCCTAACCCTAACCCTAACCCTAACCCCCTAACCCTAACCCTAACCCTAACCCTAACCCCTAACCCTAACCCTAACCCCTAACCCTAACCCTAACCCTAACCCTAACCCTAACCCTAACCCTAACCCTAACCCTAACCCTAACCCTAACCCTAACCCTAACCCTAACCCTAACCCTAACCCTAACCCTAACCCTAACCCTAACCCTAACCCTAAACACTTGGGACAAAAAGCGACCGATCCTCACACCTCTCAGAAATAGGCCATGTAGGGTGTCTATCTACTCGCCACGAGGAACTGAGCATCTGGGCAAACTCCCAGCCCTGTCGGACCATCCTACGGAGACTTATGTCCTCAGCGACCGATCCTTTTTGCCCAATTTTGGACTATCTCGGGAACCGTAAGTGCTATCGACATGGGGTCTTCACTGGGACGTCCGGAACCCCCCAAAACCCCCCCCTAGACACTGGTTCCATCCCTCTACCACTTTCCGTTCACGAGTTATTTGCCGACTGACCGATCCTCAGGTGGTGTTCTTGCCTTAACCTAACCCTAACCCTAACCCTAACCCTAACCCTAACCCTAACCCCTAACCCTAACCCCTAACCCTAACCCTAACCCTAACCCTAACCCTAACCCTAACCCTAACCCTATGCCCAATCTACAGGTTCTAAAAGGCCTACGGAAACCAACGAAATATATGTCATTCGGACTCACCTACAGTACCCCAATATACTACTTTCATACCTCTACCCCTTACTATAAGCAAATGAAAAATTAAAAGACACTCAAATTTACACAACTTTCACCCCTTCTAGCAGCAAAGTGGAACCACTTGCACACACCATTCCACTGCAGACACACTCAGGGAGACAAGGCCTTTCCATACATGCCTCACTTGTCATCCTACCACCTACCGTGCCAAAGTTCACAACCCTCGCACACTCCCACAACAGCCTCTCAGGTCCTTCGCACCCAACACCCTTCTTCATAGTGGAGATCAATATCAAAGACAAACACTACAAACTTCATTTTCACATATCTTATAGAGCTCTTCGAGCCCGATCCAACCCTGCTACTCCCAACTCTCTAACACGCTCACTTCAAGAGTTACGGACAAAGGTCACCAAAGGTCAAGTCACCTCAAAACACCTACTTCACCTCTTTTAAACCCAAAACACTCATCTATCACCTCACATGACCCTTTTTACTAAACCTAAGGTCACAGGACTGCTGGCAAACTACCACTAACACTTGGACACTCCCACTCACTTCAGGACACACCCACTCACCCACCCACTCACACTTGGAACCACCCACTCACACACTTGCACTAACCCCCTCACACTTGGACACACCAACCCACACTTGGACACTCACAATCACGCACAGGAACGCCTACTGGCCCTCACACACGCCCACAACCGCTTTTCCCACACTTTACCACACTCTAAACACTTGGGACAAAAAGCGACCGATCCTCACACCTCTCAGAAATAGGCCATGTAGGGTGTCTATCTACTCGCCACGAGGAACTGAGCATCTGGGCAAACTCCCAGCCCTGTCGGACCATCCTACGGAGACTTATGTCCTCAGCGACCGATCCTTTTTGCCCAATTTTGGACTATCTCGGGAACCGTAAGTGCTATCGACATGGGGTCTTCACTGGGACGTCCGGAACCCCCCAAAACCCCCCCCTAGACACTGGTTCCATCCCTCTACCACTTTCCGTTCACGAGTTATTTGCCGACTGACCGATCCTCAGGTGGTGTTCTTGCCTTAACCTAACCCTAACCCTAACCCTAACCCTAACCCTAACCCTAACCCTACCACCTACCGTGCCAAAGTTCACAACCCTCGCACGCTCCCACAACAGCCTCTCAGGTCCTTCGCACCCAACACCCTTCTTCATAGTGGAGATCAATATCAAAGACAAACACTACAAACTTCATTTTCACATATCTTATAGAGCTCTTCGAGCCCGATCCAACCCTGCTACTCCCAACTCTCTAACACGCTCACTTCAAGAGTTACGGACAAAGGTCACCAAAGGTCAAGTCACCTCAAAACACCTACTTCACCTCTTTTAAACCCAAAACACTCATCTATCACCTCACATGACCCTTTTTACTAAACCTAAGGTCACAGGACTGCTGGCAAACTACCACTAACACTTGGACACTCCCACTCACTTCAGGACACACCCACTCACCCACCCACTCACACACTTGCACTAACCCACTCACACTTGGACACACCAACCCACACTTGGACACTCACAATCACGCACAGGAACGCCTACTGGCCCTCACACACGCCCACAACCGCTTTTCCCACACTTTACCACACTCTAAACCCTTGGGACAAAAAGCGACCGATCCTCCCACCTCTCAGAAATAGGCCATGTAGGGTGTCTATCTACTCGCCACGAGGAACTGAGCATCTGGGCAAACTCCCAGCCCTGTCGGACCATCCTACGGAGACTTATGTCCTCAGCGACCGATCCTTTTTGCCCAATTTTGGACTATCTCGGGAACCGTAAGTGCTATCGACATGGGGTCTTCACTGGGACGTCCGGAACCCCCCCAAACCCCCCCCTAGACACTGGTTCCATCCCTCTACCACTTTCCGTTCACGAGTTATTTGCCGACTGACCGATCCTCAGGTGGTGTTCTTGCCTTAACCTAACCCTAACCCTAACCCCCTAACCCTAACCCTAACCCTAACCCTAACCCTAACCCTAACCCTAACCCTAACCCTAACCCTAACCCTAACCCTAACCCTAACCCTAACCCTAACCCTAACCCTAACCCTAACCCTAACCCTAACCCTAACCCTAACCCTAACCCTAACCCTAACCCTAACCCTAACCCTAACCCTAACCCTAACCCTAACCCTAACCCTAACCCCCTAACCCTAACCCTGACACTCAAATTTACACAACTTTCACCCCTTCTAGCAGCAAAGAGGAACCACTTGCACACACCATTCCACTGCAGCCACACTCAGGGAGACAAGGCCTTTCCATACATGCCTCACTTGTCATCCTACCACCTACCGTGCCAAAGTTCACAACCCTCGCACACTCCCACAACAGCCTCTCAGGTCCTTCGCACCCAACACCCTTCCTCATAGTGGAGATCAATATCAAAGACAAACACTACAAACTTCATTTTCACATATCTTATAGAGCTCTTCGAGCCCGATCCAACCCTGCTACTCCCAACTCTCTAACACGCTCACTTCAAGAGTTACGGACAAAGGTCACCAAAGGTCAAGTCACCTCAAAACACCTACTTCACCTCTTTTAAACCCAAAACACTCATCTATCACCTCACATGACCCTTTTTACTAAACCTAAGGTCACAGGACTGCTGGCAAACTACCACTAACACTTGCTCATATTCACCCACCCAATCACCCCTTAGGACACACCCACTCACTTCAGGACACACCCACTCACCCACCCACTCACACACTTGGAACCACCCACTCACACTTTGATACACAACACACTCTTAAACACCCACAATCACACCCCACAACACTCTGCCATACACCTCTCACACTTGGCCACGCCCACACTTGCACCCATTTTTCACCATTTCACAAAGGTTCTAGGACCCCGGCATGTCACCCCTCCTTTTACTCAGGGGGACCCCCTGAGCACCAAGAACCAACTCCCAACTCCATACGACCTTCCTACCCAGACTTGGACTTGGCCCCAAAATCAATGGGAGTCTATGGCAGCTATATGAAGGGAGTCACCTAGAGACGCCAAACTTCCTGGGGACCTGGCAGCCCCCCAGGGGAGTATACACACCAACTTTGGTCCATCTACCACTTATACTTTTCGAGTAATTGAGAACGTGCAACTTTTTTCAATCAGTGGGTGTCTATGGCAGCTATGTCAAAGGAAGGGGCTACATCCACCAAATTCACAGGGTACCTGGGTCCCCCCTAGAGGGTGCTACAGCCCAAGTTTCAGCTCCCTAGGACTTTTACTTTTCGAGTTATTGAGAACGTGCTAACTTTTTTTTTGGCTTTCATCCCTTATCCTAACCCTAACCCTAACCCTAACCCTAACCCCTAACCCCCTAACCCTACCCCCCTAACCCTAACCCTAACCCTAACCCTAACCCTAACCCTAACCCTAACCCTAACCCTAACCCTAACCCTAACCCTAACCCTAACCCTAACCCTAACCCTAACCCTAACCCTAACCCTAACCCTAACCCTAACCCTAACCCTAACCCTAACCCTAACCCTAACCCTAACCCTAACCCTAACCCTAACCCTGACACTCAAATTTACACAACTTTCACCCCTTCTAGCAGCAAAGAGGAACCACTTGCACACACCATTCCACTGCAGCCACACTCAGGGAGACAAGGCCTTTCCATACATGCCTCACTTGTCATCCTACCACCTACCGTGCCAAAGTTCACAACCCTCGCACACTCCCACAACAGCCTCTCAGGTCCTTCGCACCCAACACCCTTCCTCATAGTGGAGATCAATATCAAAGACAAACACTACAAACTTCATTTTCACATATCTTATAGAGCTCTTCGAGCCCGATCCAACCCTGCTACTCCCAACTCTCTAACACGCTCACTTCAAGAGTTACGGACAAAGGTCACCAAAGGTCAAGTCACCTCAAAACACCTACTTCACCTCTTTTAAACCCAAAACACTCATCTATCACCTCACATGACCCTTTTTACTAAACCTAAGGTCACAGGACTGCTGGCAAACTACCACTAACACTTGCTCATATTCACCCACCCAATCACCCCTTAGGACACACCCACTCACTTCAGGACACACCCACTCACCCACCCACTCACACACTTGGAACCACCCACTCACACTTTGATACACAACACACTCTTAAACACCCACAATCACACCCCACAACACTCTGCCATACACCTCTCACACTTGGCCACGCCCACACTTGCACCCATTTTTCACCATTTCACAAAGGTTCTAGGACCCCGGCATGTCACCCCTCCTTTTACTCAGGGGGACCCCCTGAGCACCAAGAACCAACTCCCAACTCCATACGACCTTCCTACCCAGACTTGGACTTGGCCCCAAAATCAATGGGAGTCTATGGCAGCTATATGAAGGGAGTCACCTAGAGACGCCAAACTTCCTGGGGACCTGGCAGCCCCCCAGGGGAGTATACACACCAACTTTGGTCCATCTACCACTTATACTTTTCGAGTAATTGAGAACGTGCAACTTTTTTCAATCAGTGGGTGTCTATGGCAGCTATGTCAAAGGAAGGGGCTACATCCACCAAATTCACAGGGTACCTGGGTCCCCCCTAGAGGGTGCTACAGCCCAAGTTTCAGCTCCCTAGGACTTTTACTTTTCGAGTTATTGAGAACGTGCAAACTTTTTTTTTGGCTTTCATCCCTTATCCTAACCCTAACCCTAACCCTAACCCTAACCCTAACCCTAACCCTAACCCTAACCCTAACCCTAACCCTAACCCTAACCCTAACCCTAACCCTAACCCTAACCCTAACCCTAACCCTAACCCTAACCCTAACCCTAACCCTAACCCTAACCCTAACCCTAACCCCCTAACCCTAACCCTGACACTCAAATTTACACAACTTTCACCCCTTCTAGCAGCAAAGAGGAACCACTTGCACACACCATTCCACTGCAGCCACACTCAGGGAGACAAGGCCTTTCCATACATGCCTCACTTGTCATCCTACCACCTACCGTGCCAAAGTTCACAACCCTCGCACACTCCCACAACAGCCTCTCAGGTCCTTCGCACCCAACACCCTTCCTCATAGTGGAGATCAATATCAAAGACAAACACTACAAACTTCATTTTCACATATCTTATAGAGCTCTTCGAGCCCGATCCAACCCTGCTACTCCCAACTCTCTAACACGCTCACTTCAAGAGTTACGGACAAAGGTCACCAAAGGTCAAGTCACCTCAAAACACCTACTTCACCTCTTTTAAACCCAAAACACTCATCTATCACCTCACATGACCCTTTTTACTAAACCTAAGGTCACAGGACTGCTGGCAAACTACCACTAACACTTGCTCATATTCACCCACCCAATCACCCCTTAGGACACACCCACTCACTTCAGGACACACCCACTCACCCACCCACTCACACACTTGGAACCACCCACTCACACTTTGATACACAACACACTCTTAAACACCCACAATCACACCCCACAACACTCTGCCATACACCTCTCACACTTGGCCACGCCCACACTTGCACCCATTTTTCACCATTTCACAAAGGTTCTAGGACCCCGGCATGTCACCCCTCCTTTTACTCAGGGGGACCCCCTGAGCACCAAGAACCAACTCCCAACTCCATACGACCTTCCTACCCAGACTTGGACTTGGCCCCAAAATCAATGGGAGTCTATGGCAGCTATATGAAGGGAGTCACCTAGAGACGCCAAACTTCCTGGGGACCTGGCAGCCCCCCAGGGGAGTATACACACCAACTTTGGTCCATCTACCACTTATACTTTTCGAGTAATTGAGAACGTGCAACTTTTTTCAATCAGTGGGTGTCTATGGCAGCTATGTCAAAGGAAGGGGCTACATCCACCAAATTCACAGGGTACCTGGGTCCCCCCTAGAGGGTGCTACAGCCCAAGTTTCAGCTCCCTAGGACTTTTACTTTTCGAGTTATTGAGAACGTGCAAACTTTTTTTTTGGCTTTCATCCCTTATCCTAACCCTAACCCTAACCCTAACCCTAACCCTAACCCTAACCCTACCCTAACCCTAACCCTAACCCTAACCCTAACCCTAACCCTAACCCTAACCCTACCCTAACCCTAACCCTAACCCTAACCCTAACCCTAACCCTAACCCTAACCCTAACCCTAACCCTAACCCTACCCTAACCCTAACCCTAACCCTAACCCTAACCCTAACCCTAACCCTAACCCTAACCCTAACCCTAACCCTAACCCTAACCCTAACCCTAACCCTAACCCTTTCAATCAGTGGGTGTCTATGGCAGCTATGTCAAAGGAAGGGGCTACATCCACCAAATTCACAGGGTACCTGGGTCCCCCCTAGAGGGTGCTACAGCCCAAGTTTCAGCTCCCTAGGACTTTTACTTTTCGAGTTATTGAGAACGTGCAAACTTTTTTTTTGGCTTTCATCCCTTATCCTAACCCTAACCCTAACCCTAACCCTAACCCTAACCCTAACCCTAACCCTAACCCTAACCCTAACCCTAACCCTAACCCTAACCCTAACCCTAACCCTAACCCTAACCCTAACCCTAACCCTAACCCTAACCCTAACCCTAACCCTAACCCTAACCCTAACCCCCTAACCCTAACCCTGACACTCAAATTTACACAACTTTCACCCCTTCTAGCAGCAAAGAGGAACCACTTGCACACACCATTCCACTGCAGCCACACTCAGGGAGACAAGGCCTTTCCATACATGCCTCACTTGTCATCCTACCACCTACCGTGCCAAAGTTCACAACCCTCGCACACTCCCACAACAGCCTCTCAGGTCCTTCGCACCCAACACCCTTCCTCATAGTGGAGATCAATATCAAAGACAAACACTACAAACTTCATTTTCACATATCTTATAGAGCTCTTCGAGCCCGATCCAACCCTGCTACTCCCAACTCTCTAACACGCTCACTTCAAGAGTTACGGACAAAGGTCACCAAAGGTCAAGTCACCTCAAAACACCTACTTCACCTCTTTTAAACCCAAAACACTCATCTATCACCTCACATGACCCTTTTTACTAAACCTAAGGTCACAGGACTGCTGGCAAACTACCACTAACACTTGCTCATATTCACCCACCCAATCACCCCTTAGGACACACCCACTCACTTCAGGACACACCCACTCACCCACCCACTCACACACTTGGAACCACCCACTCACACTTTGATACACAACACACTCTTAAACACCCACAATCACACCCCACAACACTCTGCCATACACCTCTCACACTTGGCCACGCCCACACTTGCACCCATTTTTCACCATTTCACAAAGGTTCTAGGACCCCGGCATGTCACCCCTCCTTTTACTCAGGGGGACCCCCTGAGCACCAAGAACCAACTCCCAACTCCATACGACCTTCCTACCCAGACTTGGACTTGGCCCCAAAATCAATGGGAGTCTATGGCAGCTATATGAAGGGAGTCACCTAGAGACGCCAAACTTCCTGGGGACCTGGCAGCCCCCCAGGGGAGTATACACACCAACTTTGGTCCATCTACCACTTATACTTTTCGAGTAATTGAGAACGTGCAACTTTTTTCAATCAGTGGGTGTCTATGGCAGCTATGTCAAAGGAAGGGGCTACATCCACCAAATTCACAGGGTACCTGGGTCCCCCCTAGAGGGTGCTACAGCCCAAGTTTCAGCTCCCTAGGACTTTTACTTTTCGAGTTATTGAGAACGTGCAAACTTTTTTTTTGGCTTTCATCCCTTATCCTAACCCCTAACCCTAACCCTAACCCTAACCCCCTAACCCTAACCCTAACCCTAACCCTAACCCCTAACCCTAACCCTAACCCCCTAACCCTAACCCTAACCCTAACCCTAACCCTAACCCTAACCCTAACCCTAACCCTAACCCTAACCCTAACCCTAACCCTAACCCTAACCCTAACCCTAACCCTAACCCTAACCCTAACCCTAACCCTAAGCGACCGATCCTCCCACCTCTCAGAAATAGGCCATGTAGGGTGTCTATCTACTCGCCACGAGGAACTGAGCATCTGGGCAAACTCCCAGCCCTGTCGGACCATCCTACGGAGACTTATGTCCTCAGCGACCGATCCTTTTTGCCCAATTTTGGACTATCTCGGGAACCGTAAGTGCTATCGACATGGGGTCTTCACTGGGACGTCCGGAACCCCCCCAAAACCCCCCCCTAGACACTGGTTCCATCCCTCTACCACTTTCCGTTCACGAGTTATTTGCCGACTGACCGATCCTCAGGTGGTGTTCTTGCCTTAACCTAACCCTAACCCTAACCCTAACCCTAACCCTAACCCTAACCCCTAACCCTAACCCCTAACCCTAACCCTAACCCTAACCCTAACCCTAACCCTAACCCTAACCCTATGCCCAATCTACAGGTTCTAAAAGGCCTACGGAAACCAACGAAATATATGTCATTCGGACTCACCTACAGTACCCCAATATACTACTTTCATACCTCTACCCCTTACTATAAGCAAATGAAAAATTAAAAGACACTCAAATTTACACAACTTTCACCCCTTCTAGCAGCAAAGTGGAACCACTTGCACACACCATTCCACTGCAGACACACTCAGGGAGACAAGGCCTTTCCATACATGCCTCACTTGTCATCCTACCACCTACCGTGCCAAAGTTCACAACCCTCGCACACTCCCACAACAGCCTCTCAGGTCCTTCGCACCCAACACCCTTCTTCATAGTGGAGATCAATATCAAAGACAAACACTACAAACTTCATTTTCACATATCTTATAGAGCTCTTCGAGCCCGATCCAACCCTGCTACTCCCAACTCTCTAACACGCTCACTTCAAGAGTTACGGACAAAGGTCACCAAAGGTCAAGTCACCTCAAAACACCTACTTCACCTCTTTTAAACCCAAAACACTCATCTATCACCTCACATGACCCTTTTTACTAAACCTAAGGTCACAGGACTGCTGGCAAACTACCACTAACACTTGGACACTCCCACTCACTTCAGGACACACCCACTCACCCACCCACTCACACTTGGAACCACCCACTCACACACTTGCACTAACCCACTCACACTTGGACACACCAACCCACACTTGGACACTCACAATCACGCACAGGAACGCCTACTGGCCCTCACACACGCCCACAACCGCTTTTCCCACACTTTACCACACTCTAAACACTTGGGACAAAAAGCGACCGATCCTCACACCTCTCAGAAATAGGCCATGTAGGGTGTCTATCTACTCGCCACGAGGAACTGAGCATCTGGGCAAACTCCCAGCCCTGTCGGACCATCCTACGGAGACTTATGTCCTCAGCGACCGATCCTTTTTGCCCAATTTTGGACTATCTCGGGAACCGTAAGTGCTATCGACATGGGGTCTTCACTGGGACGTCCGGAACCCCCCAAAACCCCCCCCTAGACACTGGTTCCATCCCTCTACCACTTTCCGTTCACGAGTTATTTGCCGACTGACCGATCCTCAGGTGGTGTTCTTGCCTTAACCTAACCCTAACCCTAACCCTAACCCTAACCCTAACCCTAACCCTACCACCTACCGTGCCAAAGTTCACAACCCTCGCACGCTCCCACAACAGCCTCTCAGGTCCTTCGCACCCAACACCCTTCTTCATAGTGGAGATCAATATCAAAGACAAACACTACAAACTTCATTTTCACATATCTTATAGAGCTCTTCGAGCCCGATCCAACCCTGCTACTCCCAACTCTCTAACACGCTCACTTCAAGAGTTACGGACAAAGGTCACCAAAGGTCAAGTCACCTCAAAACACCTACTTCACCTCTTTTAAACCCAAAACACTCATCTATCACCTCACATGACCCTTTTTACTAAACCTAAGGTCACAGGACTGCTGGCAAACTACCACTAACACTTGGACACTCCCACTCACTTCAGGACACACCCACTCACCCACCCACTCACACACTTGCACTAACCCACTCACACTTGGACACACCAACCCACACTTGGACACTCACAATCACGCACAGGAACGCCTACTGGCCCTCACACACGCCCACAACCGCTTTTCCCACACTTTACCACACTCTAAACCCTTGGGACAAAAAGCGACCGATCCTCCCACCTCTCAGAAATAGGCCATGTAGGGTGTCTATCTACTCGCCACGAGGAACTGAGCATCTGGGCAAACTCCCAGCCCTGTCGGACCATCCTACGGAGACTTATGTCCTCAGCGACCGATCCTTTTTGCCCAATTTTGGACTATCTCGGGAACCGTAAGTGCTATCGACATGGGGTCTTCACTGGGACGTCCGGAACCCCCCCAAACCCCCCCCTAGACACTGGTTCCATCCCTCTACCACTTTCCGTTCACGAGTTATTTGCCGACTGACCGATCCTCAGGTGGTGTTCTTGCCTTAACCTAACCCTAACCCTAACCCCCTAACCCTAACCCTAACCCTAACCCTAACCCTAACCCTAACCCTAACCCTAACCCTAACCCTAACCCTAACCCTAACCCTAACCCTAACCCTAACCCTAACCCTAACCCTAACCCTAACCCTAACCCTAACCCTAACCCTAACCCTAACCCTAACCCTAACCCTAACCCTAACCCTAACCCTAACCCTAACCCTAACCCCCTAACCCTAACCCTAACCCTGACACTCAAATTTACACAACTTTCACCCCTTCTAGCAGCAAAGAGGAACCACTTGCACACACCATTCCACTGCAGCCACACTCAGGGAGACAAGGCCTTTCCATACATGCCTCACTTGTCATCCTACCACCTACCGTGCCAAAGTTCACAACCCTCGCACACTCCCACAACAGCCTCTCAGGTCCTTCGCACCCAACACCCTTCCTCATAGTGGAGATCAATATCAAAGACAAACACTACAAACTTCATTTTCACATATCTTATAGAGCTCTTCGAGCCCGATCCAACCCTGCTACTCCCAACTCTCTAACACGCTCACTTCAAGAGTTAC
>NC_061813.1:25000-35000 GCF_021462225.1 Girardinichthys multiradiatus
TCATCCTACCACCTACCGTGCCAAAGTTCACAACCCTCGCACACTCCCACAACAGCCTCTCAGGTCCTTCGCACCCAACACCCTTCCTCATAGTGGAGATCAATATCAAAGACAAACACTACAAACTTCATTTTCACATATCTTATAGAGCTCTTCGAGCCCGATCCAACCCTGCTACTCCCAACTCTCTAACACGCTCACTTCAAGAGTTACGGACAAAGGTCACCAAAGGTCAAGTCACCTCAAAACACCTACTTCACCTCTTTTAAACCCAAAACACTCATCTATCACCTCACATGACCCTTTTTACTAAACCTAAGGTCACAGGACTGCTGGCAAACTACCACTAACACTTGCTCATATTCACCCACCCAATCACCCCTTAGGACACACCCACTCACTTCAGGACACACCCACTCACCCACCCACTCACACACTTGGAACCACCCACTCACACTTTGATACACAACACACTCTTAAACACCCACAATCACACCCCACAACACTCTGCCATACACCTCTCACACTTGGCCACGCCCACACTTGCACCCATTTTTCACCATTTCACAAAGGTTCTAGGACCCCGGCATGTCACCCCTCCTTTTACTCAGGGGGACCCCCTGAGCACCAAGAACCAACTCCCAACTCCATACGACCTTCCTACCCAGACTTGGACTTGGCCCCAAAATCAATGGGAGTCTATGGCAGCTATATGAAGGGAGTCACCTAGAGACGCCAAACTTCCTGGGGACCTGGCAGCCCCCCAGGGGAGTATACACACCAACTTTGGTCCATCTACCACTTATACTTTTCGAGTAATTGAGAACGTGCAACTTTTTTCAATCAGTGGGTGTCTATGGCAGCTATGTCAAAGGAAGGGGCTACATCCACCAAATTCACAGGGTACCTGGGTCCCCCCTAGAGGGTGCTACAGCCCAAGTTTCAGCTCCCTAGGACTTTTACTTTTCGAGTTATTGAGAACGTGCAAACTTTTTTTTTGGCTTTCATCCCTTATCCTAACCCTAACCCTAACCCTAACCCTAACCCCCTAACCCTAACCCTAACCCTAACCCTAACCCCTAACCCTAACCCTAACCCTAACCCCCTAACCCTAACCCTAACCCTAACCCTAACCCACTCACACTTAGACACTCCCACTCACTTTAGGACACACCCACTCACACTTAGACACACCCACTCACACTTTCACTCATTATGGACCATTTCAGGAAGGGCTTTCTACCCACCCATGTCAGGTGTCCTTTTACTCAGGGGGAGCCCCTGAGCACCAGGAACCACCTCCCAGCTCCATAGCACCTTCCTACCCACAGATACAACAACACAAAGGGGCCCCATAATAAAGTACTTATGTCTCCAAATGGAGTCATGTTTGTACTCAAACAACTCGGCATCCCATGACAAATACAACCACCATGTCCTTGCCTCAATCCCACCTTTCTATCCCAAGTTATGCCCAATCTACAGGTTCTAAAAGGCCTACGGAAACCAACGAAATATATGTCATTCGGACTCACCTACAGTACCCCAATATACTACTTTCATACCTCTACCCCTTACTATAAGCAAATGAAAAATTAAAAGACACTCAAATTTACACAACTTTCACCCCTTCTAGCAGCAAAGTGGAACCACTTGCACACACCATTCCACTGCAGCCACACTCAGGGAGACAAGGCCTTTCCATACATGCCTCACTTGTCATCCTACCACCTACCGTGCCAAAGTTCACAACCCTCGCACACTCCCACAACAGCCTCTCAGGTCCTTCGCACCCAACACCCTTCTTCATAGTGGAGATCAATATCAAAGACAAACACTACAAACTTCATTTTCACATATCTTATAGAGCTCTTCGAGCCCGATCCAACCCTGCTACTCCCAACTCTCTAACACGCTCACTTCAAGAGTTACGGACAAAGGTCACCAAAGGTCAAGTCACCTCAAAACACCTACTTCACCTCTTTTAAACCCAAAACACTCATCTATCACCTCACATGACCCTTTTTACTAAACCTAAGGTCACAGGACTGCTGGCAAACTACCACTAACACTTGCTCATATTCACCCACCCAATCACCCCTTAGGACACTCCCACTCACTTCAGGACACACCCACTCACCCACCCACTCACACACTTGGAACCACCCACTCACACTTTGCTACACAACACACTCTTAAACACCCACAATCACACCCCACAACACCCCACAACACACCTCTCACACTTGGCCACGCCCACACTTGCACCCATTTTTCACCATTTCACAAAGGTTCTAGGACCCCGGCATGTCACCCCTCCTTTTACTCAGGGGGACCCCCTGAGCACCAAGAACCAACTCCCAACTCCATACCACCTTCCTACCCAGACTTGGACTTGGCCCCAAAATCAATGGGACTCTATGGCAGCTATATGAAGGGAGTCACCTAGAGACGCCAAACTTCCTGGGGACCTGGCAGCCCCCCAGGGGAGTATACACACCAACTTTGGTCCATCTACCACTTATACTTTTCGAGTAATTGAGAACGTGCAACTTTTTTCAATCAGTGGGTGTCTATGGCAGCTATGTCAAAGGAAGGGGCTACATCCACCAAATTCACAGGGTACCTGGGGCCCCCCTAGAGGGTGCTACAGCCCAACTTTCAGCTCCCTAGGACTTTTACTTTTCGAGTTATTGAGAACGTGCAAACTTTTTTTTTGGCTTTCATCCCCTTACCTAACCCTAACCCTAACCCCTAACCCTAACCCTAACCCTAACCCTAACCCTAACCCTAACCCTAACCCTAACCCTAACCCTAACCCTAACCCTAACCCTAACCCTAACCCTAACCCTAACCCTAACCCTAACCCTAACCCTAACCCTAACCCTAACCCTAACCCTAACCCTAACCCTATCTATCACCTCACATGATGCTTTTTACTAACCCTAAGGTCACAGGACTTGGCCACACCCACTCACCCAGGACACACCCACTCACACTTAGCCACACCCACTCACTTAGGACACACCCACTCCCACTTAGCCACACCCACTCCCACTTAGCCACACCCACTCACTTAGGACACACCCACTCACACTTAGACACTCCCACTCACACTTAGCCACACCCACTCACACTTAGACACTCCCACTTAGCCACACCCACTCACTTTAGGACACACCCACTCACTTAGGACACACCCACTCACACTTAGACACTCCCACTTAGCCACACCCACTCACTTTAGGACACATCCACTCACACTATCTATCACCTCACATGATGCTTTTTACTAACCCTAAGGTCACAGGACTTGGCCACACCCACTCACTTAGGACACACCCACTCCCACTTAGACACTCCCACTTAGCCACACCCACTCACTTTAGGACACACCCACTCACTTTAGGACACACCCACTCACACTTTGACACACCCACTCACCCACTCACACTTTCACTCATTATGGACCATTTCAGGAAGCGCTTTCTACCCACCCATGTCACCTCTCCTTTTACTCAGGGGGACCCCCTGAGCACCAGGAACCACCTCCCAGCTCCATAGCACCTTCCTACCCACAGATACAACAACACAAAGGGGTCCCATAATAAAGTACTTATGTCTCCAAATGGAGTCATGTTTGTACTCAAACAACTCGGCATCCCATGCCAAATACAACCACCATGTCCTTGCCTCAATCCCACCTTTCTATCCCAAGTTATGCCCAATCTACAGGTTCTAAAAGGCCTACGGAAACCAACGAAATATATGTCATTCGTACTCACCTACGGTACCCCAATATACTACTTTCATACCTCTACCCCTTACTATAAGCAAATGAAAAATTAAAAGACACTCAAATTTACACAACTTTCACCCCTTCTAGCAGCAAAGTGGAACCACTTGCACACACCATTCCACTGCAGCCACACTCAGGGAGACAAGGCCTTTCCATACATGCCTCACTTGTCATCCTACCACCTACCGTGCCAAAGTTCACAACCCTCGCACACTCCCACAACAGCCTCTCAGGTCCTTCGCACCCAACACCCTTCTTCATAGTGGAGATCAATATCAAAGACAAACACTACAAACTTCATTTTCACATATCTTATAGAGCTCTTCGAGCCCGATCCAACCCTGCTACTCCCAACTCTCTAACACGCTCACTTCAAGAGTTACGGACAAAGGTCACCAAAGGTCAAGTCACCTCAAAACACCTACTTCACCTCTTTTAAACCCAAAACACTCATCTATCACCTCACATGACCCTTTTTACTAAACCTAAGGTCACAGGACTGCTGGCAAACTACCACTAACACTTGCTCATATTCACCCACCCAATCACCCCTTAGGACACTCCCACTCACTTCAGGACACACCCACTCACCCACCCACTCACACACTTGGAACCACCCACTCACACTTTGCTACACAACACACTCTTAAACACCCACAATCACACCCCACAACACCCCACAACACACCTCTCACACTTGGCCACGCCCACACTTGCACCCATTTTTCACCATTTCACAAAGGTTCTAGGACCCCGGCATGTCACCCCTCCTTTTACTCAGGGGGACCCCCTGAGCACCAAGAACCAACTCCCAACTCCATACGACCTTCCTACCCAGACTTGGACTTGGCCCCAAAATCAATGGGAGTCTATGGCAGCTATATGAAGGGAGTCACCTAGAGACGCCAAACTTCCTGGGGACCTGGCAGCCCCCCAGGGGAGTATACACACCAACTTTGGTCCATCTACCACTTATACTTTTCGAGTAATTGAGAACGTGCAACTTTTTTCAATCAGTGGGTGTCTATGGCAGCTATGTCAAAGGAAGGGGCTACATCCACCAAATTCACAGGGTACCTGGGGCCCCCCTAGAGGGTGCTACAGCCCAAGTTTCAGCTCCCTAGGACTTTTACTTTTCGAGTTATTGAGAACGTGCAAACTTTTTTTTTGGCTTTCATCCCCTTACCTAACCCTAACCCTAACCCTAACCCTAACCCTAACCCTAACCCTAACCCTAACCCTAACCCTCTACCACTTTCCGTTCACGAGTTATTTGCCGACTGACCGATCCTCAGGTGGTGTTCTTGCCTTAACCTAACCCTAACCCTAACCCTAACCCTAACCCTAACCCTAACCCTAACCCTAACCCTAACCCTAACCCTATCTATCACCTCACATGATGCTTTTTACTAACCCTAAGGTCACAGGACTTGGCCACACCCACTCACCCAGGACACACCCACTCACACTTAGCCACACCCACTCACTTAGGACACACCCACTCCCACTTAGCCACACCCACTCCCACTTAGCCACACCCACTCACTTAGGACACACCCACTCACACTTAGACACTCCCACTCACACTTAGCCACACCCACTCACACTTAGACACTCCCACTTAGCCACACCCACTCACTTTAGGACACACCCACTCACTTAGGACACACCCACTCACACTTAGACACTCCCACTTAGCCACACCCACTCACTTTAGGACACATCCACTCACACTATCTATCACCTCACATGATGCTTTTTACTAACCCTAAGGTCACAGGACTTGGCCACACCCACTCACTTAGGACACACCCACTCCCACTTAGACACTCCCACTTAGCCACACCCACTCACTTTAGGACACACCCACTCACTTTAGGACACACCCACTCACACTTTGACACACCCACTCACCCACTCACACTTTCACTCATTATGGACCATTTCAGGAAGCGCTTTCTACCCACCCATGTCACCTCTCCTTTTACTCAGGGGGACCCCCTGAGCACCAGGAACCACCTCCCAGCTCCATAGCACCTTCCTACCCACAGATACAACAACACAAAGGGGTCCCATAATAAAGTACTTATGTCTCCAAATGGAGTCATGTTTGTACTCAAACAACTCGGCATCCCATGCCAAATACAACCACCATGTCCTTGCCTCAATCCCACCTTTCTATCCCAAGTTATGCCCAATCTACAGGTTCTAAAAGGCCTACGGAAACCAACGAAATATATGTCATTCGTACTCACCTACGGTACCCCAATATACTACTTTCATACCTCTACCCCTTACTATAAGCAAATGAAAAATTAAAAGACACTCAAATTTACACAACTTTCACCCCTTCTAGCAGCAAAGTGGAACCACTTGCACACACCATTCCACTGCAGCCACACTCAGGGAGACAAGGCCTTTCCATACATGCCTCACTTGTCATCCTACCACCTACCGTGCCAAAGTTCACAACCCTCGCACACTCCCACAACAGCCTCTCAGGTCCTTCGCACCCAACACCCTTCTTCATAGTGGAGATCAATATCAAAGACAAACACTACAAACTTCATTTTCACATATCTTATAGAGCTCTTCGAGCCCGATCCAACCCTGCTACTCCCAACTCTCTAACACGCTCACTTCAAGAGTTACGGACAAAGGTCACCAAAGGTCAAGTCACCTCAAAACACCTACTTCACCTCTTTTAAACCCAAAACACTCATCTATCACCTCACATGACCCTTTTTACTAAACCTAAGGTCACAGGACTGCTGGCAAACTACCACTAACACTTGCTCATATTCACCCACCCAATCACCCCTTAGGACACTCCCACTCACTTCAGGACACACCCACTCACCCACCCACTCACACACTTGGAACCACCCACTCACACTTTGCTACACAACACACTCTTAAACACCCACAATCACACCCCACAACACCCCACAACACACCTCTCACACTTGGCCACGCCCACACTTGCACCCATTTTTCACCATTTCACAAAGGTTCTAGGACCCCGGCATGTCACCCCTCCTTTTACTCAGGGGGACCCCCTGAGCACCAAGAACCAACTCCCAACTCCATACGACCTTCCTACCCAGACTTGGACTTGGCCCCAAAATCAATGGGAGTCTATGGCAGCTATATGAAGGGAGTCACCTAGAGACGCCAAACTTCCTGGGGACCTGGCAGCCCCCCAGGGGAGTATACACACCAACTTTGGTCCATCTACCACTTATACTTTTCGAGTAATTGAGAACGTGCAACTTTTTTCAATCAGTGGGTGTCTATGGCAGCTATGTCAAAGGAAGGGGCTACATCCACCAAATTCACAGGGTACCTGGGGCCCCCCTAGAGGGTGCTACAGCCCAAGTTTCAGCTCCCTAGGACTTTTACTTTTCGAGTTATTGAGAACGTGCAAACTTTTTTTTTGGCTTTCATCCCCTTACCTAACCCTAACCCTAACCCTAACCCTAACCCTGACCGATCCTCAGGTGGTGTTCTTGCCTTAACCTAACCCTAACCCTAACCCTAACCCTAACCCTAACCCTAACCCTAACCCTGTCATCCTACCACCTACCGTGCCAAAGTTCACAACCCTCGCACACTCCCACAACAGCCTCTCAGGTCCTTCGCACCCAACACCCTTCTTCATAGTGGAGATCAATATCAAAGACAAACACTACAAACTTCATTTTCACATATCTTATAGAGCTCTTCGAGCCCGATCCAACCCTGCTACTCCCAACTCTCTAACACGCTCACTTCAAGAGTTACGGACAAAGGTCACCAAAGGTCAAGTCACCTCAAAACACCTACTTCACCTCTTTTAAACCCAAAACACTCATCTATCACCTCACATGACCCTTTTTACTAAACCTAAGGTCACAGGACTGCTGGCAAACTACCACTAACACTTGCTCATATTCACCCACCCAATCACCCCTTAGGACACTCCCACTCACTTCAGGACACACCCACTCACCCACCCACTCACACACTTGGAACCACCCACTCACACTTTGCTACACAACACACTCTTAAACACCCACAATCACACCCCACAACACCCCACAACACACCTCTCACACTTGGCCACGCCCACACTTGCACCCATTTTTCACCATTTCACAAAGGTTCTAGGACCCCGGCATGTCACCCCTCCTTTTACTCAGGGGGACCCCCTGAGCACCAAGAACCAACTCCCAACTCCATACGACCTTCCTACCCAGACTTGGACTTGGCCCCAAAATCAATGGGAGTCTATGGCAGCTATATGAAGGGAGTCACCTAGAGACGCCAAACTTCCTGGGGACCTGGCAGCCCCCCAGGGGAGTATACACACCAACTTTGGTCCATCTACCACTTATACTTTTCGAGTAATTGAGAACGTGCAACTTTTTTCAATCAGTGGGTGTCTATGGCAGCTATGTCAAAGGAAGGGGCTACATCCACCAAATTCACAGGGTACCTGGGGCCCCCCTAGAGGGTGCTACAGCCCAAGTTTCAGCTCCCTAGGACTTTTACTTTTCGAGTTATTGAGAACGTGCAAACTTTTTTTTTGGCTTTCATCCCCTTACCTAACCCCTAACCCTAACCCTAACCCTAACCCCTAACCCTAACCCTAACCCTAACCCTAACCCCTAACCCTAACCCTAACCCCTAACCCTAACCCTAACCCTAACCCTAACCCTAACCCTAACCCTAACCCTAACCCTAACCCTAACCCTAACCCTAACCCTAACCCTAACCCTAACCCTAACCCTAACCCTAACCCTAACCCTAACCCTAAACACTTGGGACAAAAAGCGACCGATCCTCACACCTCTCAGAAATAGGCCATGTAGGGTGTCTATCTACTCGCCACGAGGAACTGAGCATCTGGGCAAACTCCCAGCCCTGTCGGACCATCCTACGGAGACTTATGTCCTCAGCGACCGATCCTTTTTGCCCAATTTTGGACTATCTCGGGAACCGTAAGTGCTATCGACATGGGGTCTTCACTGGGACGTCCGGAACCCCCCAAAACCCCCCCCTAGACACTGGTTCCATCCCTCTACCACTTTCCGTTCACGAGTTATTTGCCGACTGACCGATCCTCAGGTGGTGTTCTTGCCTTAACCTAACCCTAACCCTAACCCTAACCCTAACCCTAACCCTAACCCCTAACCCTAACCCCTAACCCTAACCCTAACCCTAACCCTAACCCTAACCCTAACCCTAACCCTATGCCCAATCTACAGGTTCTAAAAGGCCTACGGAAACCAACGAAATATATGTCATTCGGACTCACCTACAGTACCCCAATATACTACTTTCATACCTCTACCCCTTACTATAAGCAAATGAAAAATTAAAAGACACTCAAATTTACACAACTTTCACCCCTTCTAGCAGCAAAGTGGAACCACTTGCACACACCATTCCACTGCAGACACACTCAGGGAGACAAGGCCTTTCCATACATGCCTCACTTGTCATCCTACCACCTACCGTGCCAAAGTTCACAACCCTCGCACACTCCCACAACAGCCTCTCAGGTCCTTCGCACCCAACACCCTTCTTCATAGTGGAGATCAATATCAAAGACAAACACTACAAACTTCATTTTCACATATCTTATAGAGCTCTTCGAGCCCGATCCAACCCTGCTACTCCCAACTCTCTAACACGCTCACTTCAAGAGTTACGGACAAAGGTCACCAAAGGTCAAGTCACCTCAAAACACCTACTTCACCTCTTTTAAACCCAAAACACTCATCTATCACCTCACATGACCCTTTTTACTAAACCTAAGGTCACAGGACTGCTGGCAAACTACCACTAACACTTGGACACTCCCACTCACTTCAGGACACACCCACTCACCCACCCACTCACACTTGGAACCACCCACTCACACACTTGCACTAACCCACTCACACTTGGACACACCAACCCACACTTGGACACTCACAATCACGCACAGGAACGCCTACTGGCCCTCACACACGCCCACAACCGCTTTTCCCACACTTTACCACACTCTAAACACTTGGGACAAAAAGCGACCGATCCTCACACCTCTCAGAAATAGGCCATGTAGGGTGTCTATCTACTCGCCACGAGGAACTGAGCATCTGGGCAAACTCCCAGCCCTGTCGGACCATCCTACGGAGACTTATGTCCTCAGCGACCGATCCTTTTTGCCCAATT
>NC_061813.1:40000-45000 GCF_021462225.1 Girardinichthys multiradiatus
CATCCACCAAATTCACAGGGTACCTGGGGCCCCCCTAGAGGGTGCTACAGCCCAAGTTTCAGCTCCCTAGGACTTTTACTTTTCGAGTTATTGAGAACGTGCAAACTTTTTTTTTGGCTTTCATCCCTTATCCTAACCCTAACCCTAACCCTAACCCTAACCCTAACCCTAACCCTACCCTAACCCTAACCCTAACCCTAACCCTAACCCTAACCCTAACCCTAACCCTACCCTAACCCTAACCCTAACCCTAACCCTAACCCTAACCCTAACCCTAACCCTAACCCTAACCCTAACCCTACCCTAACCCTAACCCTAACCCTAACCCTAACCCTAACCCTAACCCTAACCCTAACCCTAACCCTAACCCTAACCCTAACCCTAACCCTAACCCTAACCCTTTCAATCAGTGGGTGTCTATGGCAGCTATGTCAAAGGAAGGGGCTACATCCACCAAATTCACAGGGTACCTGGGTCCCCCCTAGAGGGTGCTACAGCCCAAGTTTCAGCTCCCTAGGACTTTTACTTTTCGAGTTATTGAGAACGTGCAAACTTTTTTTTGGCTTTCATCCCTTATCCTAACCCTAACCCTAACCCTAACCCTAACCCTAACCCTAACCCTAACCCTAACCCTAACCCTAACCCTAACCCTAACCCTAACCCTAACCCTAACCCTAACCCTAACCCTAACCCTAACCCTAACCCTAACCCTAACCCTAACCCTAACCCCCTAACCCTAACCCTTACACTCAAATTTACACAACTTTCACCCCTTCTAGCAGCAAAGAGGAACCACTTGCACACACCATTCCACTGCAGCCACACTCAGGGAGACAAGGCCTTTCCATACATGCCTCACTTGTCATCCTACCACCTACCGTGCCAAAGTTCACAACCCTCGCACACTCCCACAACAGCCTCTCAGGTCCTTCGCACCCAACACCCTTCCTCATAGTGGAGATCAATATCAAAGACAAACACTACAAACTTCATTTTCACATATCTTATAGAGCTCTTCGAGCCCGATCCAACCCTGCTACTCCCAACTCTCTAACACGCTCACTTCAAGAGTTACGGACAAAGGTCACCAAAGGTCAAGTCACCTCAAAACACCTACTTCACCTCTTTTAAACCCAAAACACTCATCTATCACCTCACATGACCCTTTTTACTAAACCTAAGGTCACAGGACTGCTGGCAAACTACCACTAACACTTGCTCATATTCACCCACCCAATCACCCCTTAGGACACACCCACTCACTTCAGGACACACCCACTCACCCACCCACTCACACACTTGGAACCACCCACTCACACTTTGATACACAACACACTCTTAAACACCCACAATCACACCCCACAACACTCTGCCATACACCTCTCACACTTGGCCACGCCCACACTTGCACCCATTTTTCACCATTTCACAAAGGTTCTAGGACCCCGGCATGTCACCCCTCCTTTTACTCAGGGGGACCCCCTGAGCACCAAGAACCAACTCCCAACTCCATACGACCTTCCTACCCAGACTTGGACTTGGCCCCAAAATCAATGGGAGTCTATGGCAGCTATATGAAGGGAGTCACCTAGAGACGCCAAACTTCCTGGGGACCTGGCAGCCCCCAGGGGAGTATACACACCAACTTTGGTCCATCTACCACTTATACTTTTCGAGTAATTGAGAACGTGCAACTTTTTTCAATCAGTGGGTGTCTATGGCAGCTATGTCAAAGGAAGGGGCTACATCCACCAAATTCACAGGGTACCTGGGTCCCCCCTAGAGGGTGCTACAGCCCAAGTTTCAGCTCCCTAGGACTTTTACTTTTCGAGTTATTGAGAACGTGCAAACTTTTTTTTTGGCTTTCATCCCTTATCCTAACCCCTAACCCTAACCCTAACCCTAACCCCCTAACCCTAACCCTAACCCTAACCCTAACCCCTAACCCTAACCCTAACCCCCTAACCCTAACCCTAACCCTAACCCTAACCCTAACCCTAACCCTAACCCTAACCCTAACCCTAACCCTAACCCTAACCCTAACCCTAACCCTAACCCTAACCCTAACCCTAACCCTAACCCTAACCCTAACCCTAAACACTTGGGACAAAAAGCGACCGATCCTCACACCTCTCAGAAATAGGCCATGTAGGGTGTCTATCTACTCGCCACGAGGAACTGAGCATCTGGGCAAACTCCCAGCCCTGTCGGACCATCCTACGGAGACTTATGTCCTCAGCGACCGATCCTTTTTGCCCAATTTTGGACTATCTCGGGAACCGTAAGTGCTATCGACATGGGGTCTTCACTGGGACGTCCGGAACCCCCCAAAACCCCCCCCTAGACACTGGTTCCATCCCTCTACCACTTTCCGTTCACGAGTTATTTGCCGACTGACCGATCCTCAGGTGGTGTTCTTGCCTTAACCTAACCCTAACCCTAACCCTAACCCTAACCCTAACCCTAACCCCTAACCCTAACCCCTAACCCTAACCCTAACCCTAACCCTAACCCTAACCCTAACCCTAACCCTATGCCCAATCTACAGGTTCTAAAAGGCCTACGGAAACCAACGAAATATATGTCATTCGGACTCACCTACAGTACCCCAATATACTACTTTCATACCTCTACCCCTTACTATAAGCAAATGAAAAATTAAAAGACACTCAAATTTACACAACTTTCACCCCTTCTAGCAGCAAAGTGGAACCACTTGCACACACCATTCCACTGCAGACACACTCAGGGAGACAAGGCCTTTCCATACATGCCTCACTTGTCATCCTACCACCTACCGTGCCAAAGTTCACAACCCTCGCACACTCCCACAACAGCCTCTCAGGTCCTTCGCACCCAACACCCTTCTTCATAGTGGAGATCAATATCAAAGACAAACACTACAAACTTCATTTTCACATATCTTATAGAGCTCTTCGAGCCCGATCCAACCCTGCTACTCCCAACTCTCTAACACGCTCACTTCAAGAGTTACGGACAAAGGTCACCAAAGGTCAAGTCACCTCAAAACACCTACTTCACCTCTTTTAAACCCAAAACACTCATCTATCACCTCACATGACCCTTTTTACTAAACCTAAGGTCACAGGACTGCTGGCAAACTACCACTAACACTTGGACACTCCCACTCACTTCAGGACACACCCACTCACCCACCCACTCACACTTGGAACCACCCACTCACACACTTGCACTAACCCACTCACACTTGGACACACCAACCCACACTTGGACACTCACAATCACGCACAGGAACGCCTACTGGCCCTCACACACGCCCACAACCGCTTTTCCCACACTTTACCACACTCTAAACACTTGGGACAAAAAGCGACCGATCCTCACACCTCTCAGAAATAGGCCATGTAGGGTGTCTATCTACTCGCCACGAGGAACTGAGCATCTGGGCAAACTCCCAGCCCTGTCGGACCATCCTACGGAGACTTATGTCCTCAGCGACCGATCCTTTTTGCCCAATTTTGGACTATCTCGGGAACCGTAAGTGCTATCGACATGGGGTCTTCACTGGGACGTCCGGAACCCCCCAAAACCCCCCCCTAGACACTGGTTCCATCCCTCTACCACTTTCCGTTCACGAGTTATTTGCCGACTGACCGATCCTCAGGTGGTGTTCTTGCCTTAACCTAACCCTAACCCTAACCCTAACCCTAACCCTAACCCTAACCCTACCACCTACCGTGCCAAAGTTCACAACCCTCGCACGCTCCCACAACAGCCTCTCAGGTCCTTCGCACCCAACACCCTTCTTCATAGTGGAGATCAATATCAAAGACAAACACTACAAACTTCATTTTCACATATCTTATAGAGCTCTTCGAGCCCGATCCAACCCTGCTACTCCCAACTCTCTAACACGCTCACTTCAAGAGTTACGGACAAAGGTCACCAAAGGTCAAGTCACCTCAAAACACCTACTTCACCTCTTTTAAACCCAAAACACTCATCTATCACCTCACATGACCCTTTTTACTAAACCTAAGGTCACAGGACTGCTGGCAAACTACCACTAACACTTGGACACTCCCACTCACTTCAGGACACACCCACTCACCCACCCACTCACACACTTGCACTAACCCACTCACACTTGGACACACCAACCCACACTTGGACACTCACAATCACGCACAGGAACGCCTACTGGCCCTCACACACGCCCACAACCGCTTTTCCCACACTTTACCACACTCTAAACCCTTGGGACAAAAAGCGACCGATCCTCCCACCTCTCAGAAATAGGCCATGTAGGGTGTCTATCTACTCGCCACGAGGAACTGAGCATCTGGGCAAACTCCCAGCCCTGTCGGACCATCCTACGGAGACTTATGTCCTCAGCGACCGATCCTTTTTGCCCAATTTTGGACTATCTCGGGAACCGTAAGTGCTATCGACATGGGGTCTTCACTGGGACGTCCGGAGCCCCCCAAAACCCCCCCCTAGACACTGGTTCCATCCCTCTACCACTTTCCGTTCACGAGTTATTTGCCGACTGACCGATCCTCAGGTGGTGTTCTTGCCTTAACCTAACCCTAACCCTAACCCCCTAACCCTAACCCTAACCCTAACCCTAACCCTAACCCTAACCCTAACCCTAACCCTAACCCTAACCCTAACCCTAACCCTAACCCTAACCCTAACCCTAACCCTAACCCTAACCCTAACCCTAACCCTAACCCTAACCCTAACCCTAACCCTAACCCTAACCCTAACCCTAACCCTAACCCTAACCCTAACCCCCTAACCCTAACCCTAACCCTGACACTCAAATTTACACAACTTTCACCCCTTCTAGCAGCAAAGAGGAACCACTTGCACACACCATTCCACTGCAGCCACACTCAGGGAGACAAGGCCTTTCCATACATGCCTCACTTGTCATCCTACCACCTACCGTGCCAAAGTTCACAACCCTCGCACACTCCCACAACAGCCTCTCAGGTCCTTCGCACCCAACACCC